>NC_034411.1:111123251-111125338 GCF_002078875.1 Numida meleagris
CGCCTCCCCCCAAGATGTGATTTCACAAAGCCCTCAAGAAACCTGCCACCCCGAGCTCCCTGACGCAACGCCGAATTAGCAAACCAGATGCAACAGGATCCAGCTCGCAGGGCTCGCCGCTGCCCTGCGCGGGGACACGAGTCCGCATCGTCCTCCTGTGCCGGGTGCCAGGAGCTGCAGGGCCACCAGCAGCTTTGGTGCACAGGCATCTCCACACTTACGGACAGCGTCGAGTCACAGCAGGGGAAGGCTCGGCAGCACCAAGCAACCGTGCAGCTTTGACGTGGCTCGGTGCTCCCGCTCCCTACAAGCAGCCCGCTGCTGAGATGGGGAGGCTGGCACCGCTCGAGCAGGAGGACATGCACGGCACCAGGATGTCTGCCAGCCACAGCCACCGTCCTCAGCGACTGCTCCTTGGGTTGACGCACGCAGTTTCAGAGGCAGAAGCATCAGGACAAGGAAGGGAGCCCTACTTGCCACCAGGCTCCGGTTCCTTACTCCAACACCAGAGAAAAAGCACAGAGTAACACAACCCACAGTGCTGCTCCGCACACCCAACCAGAATGCTCCCAGGTGCCGCACAGCTCAGCACCCGCGTCGCTGCCCGGCCGCCCCAACCCATCCCAGCACCTGGAGGACTCGCATGGGAGAGGTGGCTGGGAAGCAGCCAGCCCTGGAGCCAGCAGCCGATGCAGGCACGACTCACCTTACTACCAGGAGCTGGGTGAATCACCAACGCTCACGTCAGCACGGCACCGCTATCATCCTGCTCGGTGACTGCGTAGTGCATCCACGCGTCCCACAGACCCAATGAGCAACCCGAAATGAATGGTTCCTACAGACCCAAGCTCAAGTACACGGGATGCAGCAGGCTGCCCAGAGCTGTGCTGCCTCATCCCCACAGGTGCCCGAGGCCACGGATGGGCCCTGGGCAGCCTGAGCTGGGGGGGTGGCACTGGGGGGGCTGGGAGGTCCCTTCCAACCCAAGTTATTCTATGATTCTGTGAGTACCTCAGCTCACACAGGACCCAAATCTGCTCCTCAGCCCTTTGAGACCGCGGACAAAAAGGCAGACAGCAGGCGGAAAAAGCAGGAGTTTGAGTGCCAAAGTGGAGCACCACCCCATGGTGGTCCTGGGGTTGGTTGTCCACGGTGCTGCTCCACCGCTGCCAGCCCCACGGCAGGGACAACAGCAGGGGCACGCGGTTGTATTATCAGCTGGTCACTGAGCACCCCGGGAAGCATTCCTGAGGGAAAGCGGCACGATTCCCTGGAGCAGCCGAAGCAGCGCTGCCCACGGTGCTGCCCGGCACAGGTCGGGGCTGCACAGCCTGCCCTGCCCCAAGGGCGCTGCTGAGCATCTCCGCAAGGAGGGAAAGCCACCCCAACCGAGCGGCAGCAGCAGGAAATACGGCCCCAAGTTTTACGGCAACTCAAGAGACAGGAGGAGCCCATCTCCTGCGCAGCGCCCTGCCGACTCCGGAAAAGTTGGTCGCGGTGAGAAATAGCAAAGCAAGCCGGCACTTCTTTAAAAGCAACGCCTCGTTTCTGCCGGTCCGGGCTTCACAAAGGTGACAGCGCACCGCATCTGCGGCCAGGCTGCTCCCGAAGGGCAGCGGTTCTGCGGCACTGCAGCTCCCGGCGCGCTGCCCATCGCCCCAGCACCCTGCCCCCGAGCGCCCCAGCTCCCCCAGCCCAGGGCACAGCGCGGGCACCGGCCCCGCTCCCGTAGGGCAGGAGCGCTCCCGGCCCGGGTACCCGCGTGTACCTGCCCGCATCTGCTCCCGTTCCCGGCTTCCTTTTAGAGAGCTCCCGTTCTGTTCACCCACACGTTTATGTCAGCGTTACCGCTCCTCCGCCAGAGGAGCCCCGAGCCCGGCCGCGCCGCAGCGGGACGCCCGCGGCCACACGAAGTTCCGCTCTGCGCCCGAAGCGGCGACGCCGTCCCCCGGGGGAGCGGAGGCTTCGGGTTTCTCGGCACCCAGATTCCCGCAGAGCCCGCATCCCCGAGCCGCCGTGACCGCACGAGGCAGCGCGCTCCCGGTTACACAACCCCGCCGCAGCGCGGACCTGGCGCGCCCGATGGC
>NC_034411.1:111126768-111154791 GCF_002078875.1 Numida meleagris
CTGAGTTCGATCACGACATCAGTCATAGAATCATAGAATAGAATCATAGAATTAGCTAGGTAGGTTATCCAGTCCAAGCATCCACCTACCACCAATAACCCCACTAAACCATGTCTCTCAACGTTATATCTAAATGTTTCTTGAACACCTCCAGGGACGGTGACTCCACCACCTCCCTGGAAAGCCCATTCCAGCGCCTGACCACTCTTTCACTCTTTCAGTCTTTCAGTCAATTCCTCTCTGCAAGAATTGAAACATTTCACGTTGTTTTTAAGGTTCATTTTAGTGTTACATTTAAACTACTGATATATGCAAGCATTTCAGGAAGCATGAACACCCCCCATTGCTCCCCCAGACAAAGCCAGGAGGACACAAGCAAGGTGTGCTTACACTGGGAACGGGAGACACAAAGAGGAGGTAATAAAACTCCACTTTTTATTATCTTTGGAAGACATTCCGAAGGAAACCCAGTCTCCTTACCCCGTCTGCTCTATCAACAAAGAAGTACTCAGTCTTTGCCTTTTGTTTAAAGCGCACTGTAAATTTAAGAAGATGATGTACTACTGCTATTTAGCTGATCCCACTCAGCCCAGCCAGCACGCTGCTTTACCCATCTTATGCCGCACCTTGCTGTCCAAATACTGCAAAAAGACTTCACCGAGGAAGACAACTAATATGCACAAATGTGGATCAGATTCCAACTGCCTTCCTGTATTCCCTTCTCCCCCTTTTAAAAAAGAAAAAAAGGAAAAAGGAAATGTGGGCTAGCTGCAATAGCAATACACGCTAAGTGCCTTAGATAACCCTCTCAGCACACTTGCCTAACAACATCCCTGTTACCCTAGGTGGGATAGCAGTGGAGCTCTCCAGCACACAGATGAAGCAATGTCAGGACTGAAAGATAAAGCTGGGAATGGAATTAGGGTCTCAAATCCCCAGCAGGTCTGTAGTTGCTCAGTTATGCTTCATCACCTCAGCACAGGCTCCGAACTATCCACGAAGGATTTTCCACTTCCCACCTATCTGCGATCACTTGCTCTCTAGGGGCAGGGAGAAACACCCCTGTGTCAGCAGGTACGAGGAACAGAACTCTTACAACCAGCCATACACAATGCATGCGATTGGAATGTAAAGTGCCAGTAAAAAGCAGAAGGAAGAAGCTCCCGTGCTGCCCGTCCAGGCCTTGGAAAAGGGCCTTGTCTCCACCTTCTGGCGAGCCTTTTTACACACGGAGATTCCAGCGGTGAGAAGGAAAACAGGTCCTAAAAGTCAGATGAATGCTCACATTTATTCTATCAACGCCGAGAAGCAGATAGAAAAACAAGGGACTGCATTTTCTTCCTAGGCTGCACAGAACTCCTGCTCACAGAAGGAGAAAGCGCTACTGCAACCGCTTGAACACAGCAATGAGGCCGTGAAAACAAAAGCCAATTTAAGCTTCCAGTTTCAATGGGAAGTAACTTGTTTTCTTGTAAATAACACGCTCCTTTCGGACATCTTTAGGGGTCGATGAGGACTTCTTTTTTTTTTTATTGCATTTCTACCCAGCACTACCTCAGAAACATGCTGGAAACCCTTCCCAAGCAGACCACGTGTCCTTTAACCAGGCACTGCCCCACCTGCTTTAAAGCCATCGGCTGCCAGCCATCCAGCTCCAGTTAGGAACACAAGGCTTTAAGCACTGGAGAACTGCAAACCCGATCAAGTTCAATGATGTAACCCAGTGTTAAGTGCTCGTTTAAAACTCTCCAGCTTCCCAACTCAGCTCACTGTTACCAGCAGAGCAGAAAAGCGACTTCAGCCAATGTTACTTGCCACAGCAGGAGACCCACGAAGCCTTGAACAACTACAAAGATGCAAGGTACATACACACAGAGATGGAACACCAGATACTTAAAAACGCATCAGGACTCTGAGCTCAGCAGACAATTAAAAAGCATCAGAAGCCATTTATTAATATAAAGCGCTACGAAGCCAACCGGTTTCCTGCGGTGATTCTATCAATACTTGCCTTTTGGAGGACTGCCCTCAGCACTGCGGAGCACTTCAATTTCACTTGCAGAAAATGTTCTCTTCAAACCCTGGGGGTGACTCCTGCAGCTCCAGTTCAAGCGCAGGGTCCAAGCTGGCAGAGATTTTAGGCAGCATCTGAGCAAGTGCATAAGCTGTCTCAAAGTTCGCGTAACTCCAACTTGAACTTGAGTCCGGAAGAGGATTTAAGGTTATCTCAGGTGAGTGCTGGACTATTTGTCCATGGATGATGCTCTAAGAGAACTCTAGCTGTACTTAAGAAGACTTTTTTTCCCTGCACTGGAACAGGTTGCCCAAGGAGGCTGTGGATGCCCTGGCCCTGGAGGCATTCAAGGCCAGGCTGGATGTTGCTCTGGGCAGCCTGGGCTGGTGTTTTGAGTTTTTATTTTCCAAGAAGCACATCCCAGTTAAAAAGAAAAGGAAATGTGATGATTAGGACCTACAGTCTGGAGTGGCAGAACACACGTGCAGCAGTGACCTCGGATGTCAGAACCCACACAAAGCAAGACTGCTGTCCAGCACGAGGAGCAGGGCGCAGGGAAAGGAGCTGTACAGCTTGGCAGCTCAGATGTTTTCTCTCACATTTCTGACCAAGTAGGTAGGCGTCTATCTCAAGCACTTGAAGGGATCAAAACTCAAGAGGTTTCTCATTCAGTCAAGAGGAGTTTCCGGTCAAGAACCAAATTATTTGTTTGAGAAAATAAAAATAATTTCAGTATCATTCATAGAATTAGCTAGGTTGGAAAAGACCTACAAGATCATCCAGTCCAACCATAACCATAGTCATCCATGGCAGATTCAAAAGGAATTTTGACAAAAGACTGTAGGCTCCCTAAAACCGAAGTTAAGTAAGAAAACCAGCCCCAAATTCTGTGAAAGAACAAAAAAAAACCTGGAAAATGAACCCTGGTTCTCAGATCCCAAGAGTAAACCTTCACAGCATCTCTGTATTAGGGTTTCAGTGACTCCATTTTGGGGTTAAAGGCTTCCCAATGTTTTGCTTATGACTCCTCAGAAGGAAGGAAAGAACTCAGGCATTGAAAGTGTTCTGTTAGATGCAAAGACAGCTGAGTAGGAACTAAGGAGGCCCGAGAACAGCATTCCAAGATTTTCAAATATTATCCTGCTCAGTAGATACCATATTTGCTACTGCACTTTGGAAGACCAGTTACCAGAAAGAAGGAGTGTTTGTAAGCCTCTCCTAACACCCATTTTTGACTTACCTGCGCAAGTTCAGTGCTCACTTGCCATGTGGGTGTGATGTTAACGAAGCACGCTCACCACGGTGACTGTGGCACTGATGCTCACCAAAGTTCAAGTTGTGCTGCCTTCCATCAGGATCGGCCTTTGCAGTCTGCCTCCAGCTCCTTCAGGAGTCTCTGACGCAAAACTTGCTTTCCATCAGGGTCACATAAAGATGTGCCCATGCTTTGGTTCTGCACAGCTCTAATTGCTTTTCCTCTACTCGATGTTATTAGAATGATGGTCCCTATTTCACATGCAATACTTCCATGAACAACCAGCTAAACCCTCACCATATGTTCAACCATGCAATCCCAAGATATCACATAAGAAATCTCCAATTAATCCAATAGGCTTAAGCCGGTGTCAGGACACTAGAGCTACTTCTACAAGAAGAACATTAAGCAACGCCAAAGCCCATTCCCAAGTCCCGAGGCCCACAGGGAGCGGTGGGAGCAGAGCTGCTCCACGGCAGAGGTGAAAGCAGCGGGTGAGCAGCCCTCGAGGCCCAGGGCCCAGCCCTGCAGCACAGGAACGAACCAGGCAGAGCAGGGCAGCGGGCACAGCACCCAGCAACAGCCACAGCAAGCAGCGGGAAGGCGTCCGGATCCACGCAGGGAGCAGGAGATCTTTAGGCCCCTTCCACCCACGCCATTCTGTGACTCTATGAGCTGGGCCTGCAGACCGGGCTGGGAGGGCTCCGTGTCCTTCCAGGAGGAGCGGAGCTGAGGCCCCGGGATGGCCAAGCCCTGAGCAGGAGGCCGGTGCAGATGCTGAGGAAGCCCTGGGTAAGGCTGGGCAGTGCCACTCAGGTTTACGTGTGCCCTCAGGATGCATCAGATCAAGGTGTGACTGACCCTGCTGGATGCCCACTGAGGGAAGCGTTGGAGCACCTGGTGTCTGGAGCGTGCGGAAATCCCGTAATGGTCACCTCTAGAGGGGATCAGAACGGGAGAGTTACAGTGCCACACCAAAACGATCAGCACGCATCCCCCATGAGGGACAGAACGCCTCCAAAAGCAGAAAGATAAAAGGAGATTTCCTGCTTTACAAGAGCACGGGTCTCATTTGAACCCTTCTGAAGTGCTCACAAAGCCCTCTGCAGATTTCAGGGAGGTTAGGACCCAGCTAAAAGGCTCCTTTTCCAGCTCAGGAGGACCATTTCTCCTTATATTTTCTCCAATCCTAATCCTGGAAGGGAGCTTTGACCTCAGGGAGCAGGGCTGCCCGGAAGGAAGCCCGGGATGCCTGGAGCTGCTTATAATGCAAAGTACTGGGGGTCAATGGTAGGTGATAACGTAAGCAAACATCGGATTTGTGGATGGTGGAGAGGATTTGGAGCTTGGAGAAGTGCAGCTTTCTGGCTCAATGCGGGCATGGCAGGATGGCAGTGGGGCTGCAGCCCCCCGGGACATAGCAGACTGCTCCAGTTCAGTGAGGAGCAGCAGGAAAAGAGTAACAGGGAGCACGGAGTGACTCAGGGGATGGGCGATAAGATGGATCCTGTTACTGCCGTGCACTGGATTCCAATTAGTTACATCCACTTTTAATTGTTATTATTTATACAGAACCTACAGGCAGTCCACGGATGATCCAGAAATGCATGGGCTGGCCTGTGAGCCCCCCTTCCCCTGGCTGTGACAAACACAGGTCACGCTGCTGAGCCTGGATCGCGCCGTCTGCTGCAGAAACTGCTGATGGAACGCTCATCCTGCTGCATCGCTGCTTTTCTGCATCTTTGGCAGAAAAATGGGGAAGCTGGTGACCGAGGTCAGTTTCGTGTTCAGTGTTTCTGGCGGCTGGAGGAGTTCCTCCTCACCTCCTCCGGTCGGTTCCTTTTTCCCCTTGTGCCGTCCCACGAGTCACGCGAAGGCATCTGGTCCCAGGCTGCGGGATCAGCCGGGTCAGTGAGCTGCTAACTCGACCAACACCAAGGAGGGTGTTTCTGATTGCAGTCAGCAAACCTCACTGCTCATGTTCGCCAGAGCCCCGTGGGCCTTTGCTGAGATGGGGCGGGGGGGGGGTAATGGAGTGATGCCCACCGACCTGGTTGGCCGCCAGAAGCCATCTTCTCTGAGGCTGCAGCCCCACTCCTCTTGCTAAGAAAAGCCAATGTTAGTAGAATTGGCACAGAACGTAGAATGGTTTGGGCAGGAAGGGAGCCCTGAGGCCATCAGTGCCAGCCCTGCAATGCACAGGGACAGCACAGCTCCGTCAGCGCTCAGAGCCCCGTCCCCTGGCCTTGGCTGCGTGCAGCAGTTGTCTGCTGCTTTTGGAAGAGCTTCCCAGAGTTCATGAAATGGGAGGAAGTTTCTCATCAGAAGGAGTTATCTGGGAAGCGGGGGGGAGCACAGCTGCTGCTTGCTGGAAGCCATGTGGGAACGTTTTCACATCGCTTATTTGCGATGCAAGAAGCCAGGCTAGCAGGGTGCGTGTCATTTACTTCCAGACTTTCTCACTCTTTGTACGTGGACCATCGCTTTCACATCTCCCATAGCAAATTTCTATTTTCTGATGCCGTTAGAGGAGAATCACCCGTGTGAGAAAATTGGCATTTCCAAATTCCTGTAGAAAGCAGATCTATCACTCGTGTGAACACCGATCAGGAAGCTAAGCCAATGGAGCCCATACGCTTACCCTGGGCGAGGGGAGGAAACTTTGGGTGGGATTTCTCACCCTTCTGGTGCTTCCTATGATCTCCAGGGAACGGGAAGGGAAACATCTAGCAAGAGCAGCCGTTCCCAGCAAGAATATATACATTACATACACGTGCACACAGGCACAGCGGTTCCTAGCAGGATGCCACTGGACATGGCTCTGGGCAGCCTGGTCTAGTGGTTGGCGACCCTGCACTTTGGCAGGGGGGTTGAGACTTGATGATCTTTGAGGTCCTTTTCAACCCAAGCCATTCTATGATTCTATGATTCTATGATTCATGGAAAAGCAGGACTTGCAGGGGAGGTCTCTGGGTGCTGGAGGTGCAATGGGACCGGCAACCTCAGAGGAGCATGAGAGCTCCTGCAGCCGCCCTGCGACGGAGCACGCTTCTGCCAACTCCTGGCATGATCTGTTCTCACCTTCTGCTATGGGAAAAGGAATGCACGTTCTCTGTTGCAGAGCTGGGTCTCCCTGCAGAGGATCCAGCTGCTGCCTTGAGCTTCCTGCCAGCAGCAGTATCATGAGTTGCTTTTATGTGTTATTTCGATTCAGCTGAGTGGGAAAGCGCCTTGAAGGAGGGATTTCTTCCATCTCAGGTGTGCTGTCACTGCTGGATTTCCCGCCTCGCTGCATCCCCATAGGAAATCAGGGCAAGGAGCTGAGGAAGCCGTGGCACTGCGAGGTGCAGGTTTGGTGGCTCCTGGCTGACACACAGCTGGGGTTCGTTCTCCCAGCACAGCTGAAGGAAGGAGAAGCTCAGCAGCAGACAGCGATGCAGAGTGCATAAACGAGAACTTCTCCCTTGTGCAGACCGATGTCTGGGAGGTGGCAGTGGGGAGATGCTTCTGCAAATGGAGCACATCTGGAGCTGCTGCTTCACCCCTTGGCAAGAAGGGGAGAGCGCAGGGGACTTGCACATCAAATCCATCTCAGGTCAGTGGGTGGCTGTACCGAAGCTTCCCTTCTGCCCCAGTGCAAATGCTGCAAAGTGGTACAGTCTGTCTCCACCTGAAAGCCACAGCTGCCTGCACCCCTGACTCAGCACATGTGGAACAAGCCCAGCAGCCACGTCTGTGCTTCTCAGAGCAAGAGTAATGGCAGAATGAAAGTTGAATGCTTCTTTGTGGGGGGGAGGTATCCCTCTGGTGTATGGGAGTCTTGTTTTGCAAGTCCTGCAGCCCTTGCTTTGGCTTCGCTGGCCAGGAGCGTGGCCCACATTTTGACACCTGGACACTCACCTCAGCCTCCTCGTGAGCACCGTGCCCTGGGCAAGTCACACAGTGCCCTCATTCACCTCCTGCTCCCCCCTGGGTCTCTGCGGCAGAGGCTGCCCAGCAAAGCTTCCCTGGGAGGGCTGTGTGCATTGTATTCAGCCACTGAAAAAGACATTGACTGGGTGAGCCCTCCTGGCACAGAGATAAAGCAGCTAAGGACTCTCAGCACCTCAAGCCCAGCCTGGCACAGCACGTTTTATTTTATTTTTTTTCCTCGAGTGAGGACTGAAAGCCAGATGTACAGCCTCGGGGTATTTCTGGAGCCCCAGGAGGGAGGATGTCGCTTCCCGAGTGACCTTGCTTAGCTGCTCCCAACGGGGAGGGACTCGATGCTGAGTGACCACAAATAGTTGCAGCTTAAGGTCTGCAGTGTTGCTCCCATTTGCCAGTGTGGAAGCTCACGTGTCCCCGGAGCCTTTATCCCCAGTGCATGGTAAAAACAGAACTAGCTGGAGACGTCGGCTCTCAGCACCACTGGTAAGCATCACGCAGCCAGGGTTTGTCGCCAGCCTTCAAGAAAAGTGTTGTTCCTCGTGTTTCTTATGGCAATCTGATCAACGCAGCTGTGATGAATCACCATTTCGATGTGTTAGGCCAACAGTCTGACGTCGTACCTCCAAACAGATCTGCAGGGGAGTGGGTCTGCTGCTGGCTGAGGGTGGCTGGTCCCTAACAGCACCGGGCAGGAATCCAGCTATGGTTTCACAGTACAAGTAACTCAGAGGGCTCCTGGGTGTGGAGAAGCCCCTGGCCAAGGAGGACTCAGCTCTGGAGAGAAATGGGGCTGGGCAGGCTTGAGATGGGGGGCTGTGAAGCCATGGGTGACGCACAGAAAGCAATCAGGGAATTAGTAACTTGTAACTCATACCATATGTCAGTGGTGGTGTAGGAACGTGTCAGGTCTCTGAAACGCCAGGGGTTGTGCAGCCCTGGTCCTCGTACTGTTTGCACCCGGAGCCTGTAAGAAAGAGCCTATAGGAACCCCCCTGCAATCTGGCACCCTCCTGAGAAATTCAGTATTATCCCAGCTGCTAAATTACTCTGGAAGAAGAGAATTTTTAGGGCAGATTATTGCTGGAGAGAATAACAGGGCTCGATGCACAAAGCAGCACAGAGATCACATCCAGCTCGAGCAAGGACACCTCCCTCCTGCCTCACTGGCCTCTCGGGGTCCTTCCTTAGCACTGGGCAGCTTTTCTCAATCTTGCTGGCAGCTTTTCAGCCAGCCTTAATTTTCTAGGAACTTTACAAATGCATTACTAGTCTTCCGCCAAAAATCTGGGAAAATTCATTCAGTTCAGCCTGGATGCTCAGGGGACTTCTCCTGCCCTGGGAGCCTTTCCCCACCACCATCCCGCCATCCTTCCCCGGTGTCCCTTCCATCTGTCTTTCTCCACTTGTGAACAAAGAGACTTAACACAACGGTGCTTCTCTGAAAGGAAGAGAAGCAAGGGAAACAGGAAAGCAGATAATATAACAATAAACATGTACCCCAGCCAAATTACACAGAGAAACGTTCAGCTCTCCCTTTCTCTTTGCTTTTCCTGGGCCTCCGAGGAAAGCTGGCTACTTTCTCTGTCCTGCAGCCTTCCACTGACCTCACTTCACTGATGTCAAGCCTCAGGTTGTTATGCATGCATTTGTCCTGGGCAGCAGATGTCCACCCGTCCATCTACCCATTCATCCAGCCATCCAACCAACCAACAAGCCAACCAGCCATCCCATTATGCCCTGCTCAGCATCAGCTGTTTGGTCATTCCCCTTCTTATGGCAGAACTCCATACGGACCTCTAGCAGAAGAAGAGTTAGCAGATAAGGTCAAAGCCCAAGGGCAGCCCATTTAAGGTGCAGGATTTCTGATTGCGGTCATGTGGAGTTGACGTCTCAAGGTTACAGGGTGAGAGGAATTTGGCCCAGAAAAAGGAGTTCTTCTGGACCTCTGCTTTTCATTGCCAGGTTCACCTTGCGTTCAAGCAGGAGTGGAAGATCAGAGCCTTGGAACAGGAACGTGGGTATGTGCTTTTCTGTCTGGATCACCTGATGGGTGGTTTAGGTTGGCTGTAAGGAAGGAGCTGTTTGCAGTGAGGCGGTGAGGCACTGCACAGGGTGCCCAGAGGTGGGGCTGCCCCGTCCCTGCACGCAGCCAAGGCCAGGGGACGGGGCTCTGAGCGCTGACGGAGCTGTGCTGTCCCTGTGCATTGCAGGGCTGGACTGATGGCCTCAGGGCTCCTTTCCTGCTCAAACCATTCTGTGATTCCATGATTCTATGGTGATGTGGTGCCAACAAAGAGATGAGCTGTTCCCCTGTTCCTTATTGTTGCCAGATGAGCAGGGGATTTTTACAGTCCCTGGTTTGGATGATCACATGCTGATTGCAACAGAGGAGGGAGGTCTGCACTGCTCATCCCTTCTGCAGGCCTCTCTAGGCAGACAGAGCACGCACAACCCCTGCACTCTCCTGCAAGGCTTAGTTCCTCAGGCTGACGTGCAGCATCCCGGACGTGACGATACATCCCACCCCCTCATGGTGTCCTGCTTTGTTTGGAGCTGCTGCTGCTGCCCAGAACAATGTGTTGTGGTTGGAGTCACGCTCTGGGGGTGCCTGGGACAGAGCCAAGCGGTTCCTGCTCCCCCTCTCCCTCCCACTGCTCCCGCTGGGCGAGAGGCAGCTTCTGGCCGCCTGGTAGCTGTGGGTTTTGTGGTGGTCCTGCAGCTGGGGGCAATAAGCCATCACCGGGCTCCTGTTCCTAGACTAGAGAGCCACTGTTTGGCACTGACTCTGCCACAGGTGTGCTGTGTGACTTGGGCATGGGATGCCCCTAGGCATTGTCTCTTTTCTCAGGTGACAAGCGATAGGACGTGAGGAAATGGCCTCAGGTTGCAGCAGAGAAAGTTTAGATTGCACATTTGGAAGAATTTCTTTGTGGAAAGGGTGGTTGGGCACCGGCACGGGCCCCATCCTTGGAGTTATTTAAGAGACGTGTGGTTGTGGCACTTAGGGACGTGGTTTAGTCATGGATTTGGTAGTGTCGAAGGTTGGACTTGATGATCCTGCTAGTCTTTTCCAACCTAAATGATTTCATGATTCTATGAGGATCACAGGATAACTTCACTTGAAGACCTACCTGCAGAGGTCTCCAGCCCAACTCCTGATCAAGCAGAGCTCTGGGGTCAGAACAGGATGGAGACAGCACAAGCTTCCTGGGTGTCCTCCATCAGTGCTGGACATGTTCTCACGATGGAAATGTTTTTCATCATATCCAGTCCAAAACTCCCTTATTTTCACTTATGACTCTGGAATGGTTGTGGGAGCACTGGGGACCTCAGGCAGGGCTTGTCCTGAGGAAGCTCACTGCAAGTTCCTCAGGAGTTAGGGGCTTGCATGTCCTCTGTTGGCCATGGTGCTGTAAGGAGGGAGGGGAGACCTGTGTCATTTCAAGCTTTGGGAATCTGGAGGGCTATCTGGGTAAGACAGCCCTCAATGCAAATCTTGTTGCACAGCTATTTTGAGGAGGCAGAGAGTATGGCACACACGTGAGCATGGCAAGGAGCTGCACTTGGGTGGCCTGGGCTTCCATGCCCTTACTTGCTGGCTGGTTGCCCTTGTTGCACAGGTTGCCCTGGGTGAGCCTCCCTTTGCTGTGTGTGCGAGCCCTCTGGCCAACAACCATGGTGGAAGGTGGTCATCACATCTGGTGATGGAAGGCGGAATAATGTTCTTCTCCATTAACATCATACATACAGACAAGCTGCCGTGCTCATGGTCTCAGTGTCTTTGAAGGCCTTATTAGGTGAGACATGAAAGAAGACACCATTTATTTTATTAGGGTGAAGACAAAGACCCCCTTGGCTCCTTTGACGAGAAGCTCCCATTCTCCCCAGCTTACCACAGCAGCATTTTGGGGTCTTACCCTTGTGACAGAAAGGTCCCTTCCCCAGACCAGAAGATTTATTGCGATGCTGACGCGGATGAAACATTCCCAGGACTTCCCTGCTCCAGGGCTGCTCATTCATCTCTCATAGACAGAATGGAGCCTGTCACAAGGCAGATGCAGAGCAGGCCGAGCTCTCCATGAGATCCTTCACCACCAGAGATGATAAACAGATGGGGAAATCTGCTGGGACACGCATTGACGTAAGAAGTAGGTGAGAGGCTGAGCGTTGTCCCCAGGGAGGTGGGAACACGCTGAGAAAGCTGGAGGCAGGGGCCCACATGCCAAGGCACAATGGCTCTTTCATTCCCCCAGACCTTAGCTGCTAATGGACCTTTTCCTCTCCCACCCCTCCCAGTTGCCCCTGAGGTTTCTTGCCCTCCTGTTATCTCTCACCCTGACTCCTCCCCGGGATGTCCTCGGGCCTGCTTGGAGCTGTGGCTCAGCCCGGTCAGCTGTCCCTCTGTCCCCCTGGTGGTCCTTTGTCACCAGAGCTCCATGGCCTGAGGCACTGACCTTCAGGGGACAGCTTCTAGGGGCAGATGTGGCACAGCCATACAGAGCAAGGCCCCATGGGAAAGCCTCAGCCTTTCAGGTTGCCCGGAGAGGCGGTGGGGGTGGGTGGGGAGCGGAGGGACACAGGGTCCCTGCCCACCGCAGCCATCTAGAGACTCCCATCCAAAGGGAGAAGTAGGATCAGGCACTTGTGGGCCCCGGGGCTCGGTCTGAACCTGACCCACAGCCCTTCTTCGAGGGGTTTCGCTCTCCCCAGCACCGCGCCAGGGCTGTGCTGCAGTGAATAAACCCTTCTCGGAAGGAGGCACGACTGGATCCAGGGCCGGATCCACAGGAGGCCTCGGCTGCCTCCAGACCGGCACGGAGCCCTGCTGGCTCTGGGAGAATGACAAACCCCAACCCAAGGATGCCAAGGACCCCCTGATGGTCAGCAGAGCTGTCCCAAAGCCAGTAGGAAGCCCTGGCCCAGGAGCGCATCTGAATGAGCGCACCCAGCGGCGCCGTGCAGGAGCTGCGTGCCAGCAGCTTTTCTTGGAAAGCCTGGAGCACAGCTCGCTCCCAGGCTCTGTGCCTCCATCCGGCTTTTCATGCACATCCCGAGGGAGCAGGAGCTCTCCAGCCTAGAAATGCAATTATTGGTGCACTTGGCACAATATGCTGCTCTCTTTCCCTCCAGAAACTGACTGGGGAGTGGAGATGCCCATGGGCCAGCCTGTCCCACCAAGCACTGGGTGCACAGGGTGGGGGCACGCCTGGGAGGTTCAGCCCCACAGCATCGGGGTGCCGAGCTGTCCTTACTACTAGACTTGAGTTACCGGGGTTGAATTTGAATAGAGAAACTGCATAATTGCACTTTACACCCCGACCCCAAGGATACAAGCATCCAGTCGCTGATGGTGAGGCCCTGGGGGCTCTGGGGGGCGGTTACCGGGCTGCCTTTCCACAGTGCCAAGCTGCTGGGATCTCTGACAGCCAAATATTGCACTGATGGTGCTCGGCAGTGAGCAGCACCACTAAGGCTTTTCCTCATTCATTTCTCTCCGTAGCACTTCCCAGTGTGCCATAACTCAGAGCTGTAATGGGTCCCTTGCTTTCATGTGTCATCTCCTGCTTCCCCAAGCCTGTTGCTGGGTTTTGATGGCCTTGGGAGGGCTGTGTGTGCCCGGCTCGGGCTGGGTGCCAGGCAGCAGCGAGCTCGGCCACCCGTGTCGGTGCTAATGGCTCTTTTAGTCTTTGCATTAACACAGAGAGTAGTGTGGGCAACGATGTGGCACAGTCATCCTTAACAATTGCTTTCTGTGGCAAAAAAAACATGGAAATCGGGGCCAAAAATACAAACGTTTCTTCTCTCTCTCTTTTTTTTTTTTTCCTCCAAATTTTCTCCCTCGAGGGAAAGGTGTTGCACAGTGCTTTAATTACTGCTGGCTTTGTTTTCAGTGCAGCATGCCCAGCAGCTCGCGCGGGGATTGTAGTCCTGCAGGCTGGGGCAGGGGCCAGGGGACCCACTCCACCTTTCTACTTCTGCGTATCTTAATCTCTTTAATTAATTAACATCTCTTCCAAAGTGTACCCTCAATAAGAGACCTGCTCCAGCTGAGGCCTCGTCAGCACGAAGCAAAGCCGAATCACTGCCTCCTCTGGCTTGCACACAACCGCCTTGTCACTGCATCCTGGGAAGAGGTTTGCTCCTGCTGTGGGCTCTTCCCCACCATCACCCATCTCCTCCCCTGGCTCCTTGCTGCCCAGCCGTCCCTGTGGGGGCTGCAGGGGCCTCTTTACTTCCTCCACTGCCAATCCTTGGAGCTCAGCTTGCTCATTTCACACTTTTCCTCCAATTTTTCTGGACCATTTTGAGTTCCAACCTCTCCCTGCGCGGTGCTCACGCTCCAGATCTACCTGTGTGTTTTGTAAGGGAGCTCCCTGGGCCATCTCTGGAGTCAGTGTATGAAAACACTGCAGAGAAAGGTCTCTGCATCCTGGCTGGGAGGGCACTGCTCACTGGCCTCATCTAGCCCAAAGCCATCAGCACTGCCTTCTGTTCCGTTGTTCTTAAATCTGCGGGGATTTCACCTCACCCCTATCTCTTTAACGGGTGAGAATTTGTGAGGACATCCTATGGGACCCCCGAAACCCCCCACCCCGAGGCACACAGCGCCTGCCCAAGAGGGAGCCCCAGCAGAACGTTGCTCCGGGTCTGGCGGTTTGTCCCTGCCAGATCCACCTCCTCTCCTCCTCACCTCACCCCCCCGGTTTCTTATCGGCTCTTTGTGCTGTTGTTTTCTCCAGGAGCTTCCCGAAGCAGAGCACCACGCTGCAGCGTGTCGTGCCCTCTTTCTAAAGAGAGGCATTGCTGCTGGCCCTCGGGACCTCTCCTCGCCCCAGGGGCTCCATCCAACCAAGCATCCTCGGTCGGGTTCCTTCCGCTCTGCTCCGCGGTTTATGAGCGTGCCATTAAAATGAATTAGCCAGTCACGAGGAACCTTTCTGCAAACGCAGCCCCGGCCTTCTGTGAGTCACCCCTTTCCTCTTTCTTTTCCTTCTGACGTGGTCGTAGATCCTCCCGCTGCCTTCCCACCCTCTTTAGCTGGAACTCACCCATCCTTCCCTCGTGGTGTTGCAATGGGGTGGTTTTGCTTGGAAAGGTGTAACCCCCCCGCGCTGCCCCTGCCCTCGGTTACCCAGCACTGCCGGGCTGCAGCCCCGGCTCCCTGCTCCCTACTTCATGGGGTGAACTGCTGCACCACCCCGGGCTGCCCACGGCCTCGCTGTGTGCATGGCAACTGGCCGCTCCAAGCCTCCATCCCCGTATTCAAAAAAGGAATTCTGACATTTTGTGATCGCTGTCCCCAGAATCGTAGAATCACAGAATGGCTTGGGTTGGAAAGGACTTCAAGGATCATCAAGCTCCAGCCCCTCTGCCACAGGCAGGGCCAGCAACCTCCACATCTGATACTGGACCAGGCTGCCCAGGGCCACATCCAACCTGGCCTTGAACACCTCCAGGGATGGGGCATCCACAGCCTCTCTGTGCAGCCTGTGCCAGCACCTCAGCACTCTCATAGTAAAGAACTTATCAGCCTTCCTCCTTGCAGCCATAGACCAACCTCTGCTCTCTTTTGCCCAGGGAAGGTCTTCAGGTGAGTGAAAATGCCATCACCTGCAGCACAGGGGCCCGGCAGGCTGCTCCCACCTTCCCCATCTCCAGCTGGGGTTCACTGCGGCTCTTCATTGAAGCACACCACGTGCTGCCTGTTCCTGGTGGCTGGACACAGAACCCTCTTCCTCCTCCTCCTCTCTGAGTGTGTCTGTGCTCCCTGTGCTGAGTGTGCCCTCCCGGCGCTGCCTCCCTCTGCCCCGCTCTGCTCTGCCCTCCTCACCCTGGCGAGCACAGGTTGTTTCTGTGCTGTTTGCAATGCACGGCTGCATTGTCTTAACAATTCATGTGATGCTCCTTATTGCCCTGATTCCTGGGCTGTGTGGAGGCAGCAGAGCACTGCCGGGCTGTGCTTTGTCCTTGGCTGCTCAGGGCGGCTGATTTGCACTGCCTTGCTGGTGTGCAGCCTGGGTGCTGTTCTCTTGGTTTCTTTGCTATGAGGGTGGTGAGGTGCTGGACCAGGCTGCCAAGGCCAGGTTGGATGTGGCCCTGGGCAGCCTGGTCTAGTATTAGATGTGGAGGTTGGCGGCCCTGCCTGCAGCAGAGGGTTGGAGCTTGATGGCCCCTTCCAACCCAAGCCATTCTATGACTCTGTGATTTTACGATTCCTGGGACTACACACCTGGCAGCAATGCTTTGTCTCTTCTCTGAGGGACGTAACAAATCAGGGATATGGAACCATAGAATCACAGAATCACTGAGGTTGGAAAGGACCACAAAGACCCCCAGCCCCAGCCCGCCGAGCCCACTGACCATGTCCCTCAGTGCCACATCTCTGCGGCTCTGGGACACCTGTGGGGGTGGGGACACCCCCCTGGGCAGCCCAGTGGGGGTGATACCATGACGGTCAGCCACCCAAAGCTGTCCCACGGGCAGCCAGCCTCGGTGCTTGGATGCCCTTGTCTCCCAGGAGGAGCGGGCACCAAGACTCAGAGGGTGCATCTGCCTCCCAGGCCAGCAGGGTGAGCCAGCCTGCATGGCACCAGCACGAGGGAGAGGGGTGTTTGAAAGGGAAACCGGGGTCTGACTTTGGCCCTGAACAGCTCAGGAAAATATTACACGTGAGATGCCGGTGCAAATCCCGCTCTCTGTAGCAGGAGATTCGAGCATCCTTTCTGCGCCTTACTCTTCAGTGCAACTTGTACGTAGCAAAATAGAGCCCTCTCTCCCTCCCCATTTGTGCTGAACAAACAATGCCATGTCTCTCCCGCCACTGCCGTGTTAGGAAGAACTGGGTCATGCATATAATTCTGCAGAGGGAAACAAAAGGCCATTCTCCCCCTGTTGTGTCCCTTATTTATGGATGCTGTGGCACGGTATGGCCGTTCTCTCTTGAGTCCAGCGTGTAATGAATAGCTAATCATTTGGTGGTAGTATTTTTGACATGCAGGTTTGGGGAGAGATTCATGTCACAGTGGACAAGGCAGCCAAACATGACCTGCACATGGAACTGCTCGCAGCCTCTCCGAGGTGCCAGGTTCCCATCTTCACTTTGCACGCTGGCTTTTCGTGCCTCCCCTGTCCTGGAGGAGGTTGTTCATAGCTGATTCTTTCCCCTGTTTGCACGCTGTCCCATATTTTTAGGCATTACGAGCACATCTGCATGCAGAATGGAATGCCTGATGATGGGTGTAGTGGGAGGGTAATGCAGGCATCTGCTCAGTGCTCGCAGAGGGACAATTCCAGGACGGTGGTAACTCGTGGAGACAAGGGATCCCGCTCACACACACCCGTGTGCAGGCTGTGCACGCTGGGTACAGAGATGCTCGGCTACAAGGTGGGAAATCTCAGCCCCGGCTTGGTGAGAGGGCTGACACCGCCAGCAGCTGGCGTTGGCGCAGACCTGTTGATGTGCAGCACATTTCGGGGTCTCTCTGTGCTCCCTGAGCAGTTAGCCTTGCAGCCTTGCATCAGCTCTGATGGTGTGTGCACACGGTGACTGGATGCAGGAGGAGTCGCCTTTTTATGGCATCGTTGGGCTCAGGTTAGACTGCAGTGCAGGAGCTGGCATGTCCTGCTCCCAACTGCTCCCTGCCCAGCTCCTTCCTTGCTGGTTTCACTCCCACCATCGCTCTCCTGCTCTCAGATGCAAAGAACGAAAATGGCTAGTAAAAAAAAAAATACAAGGATGGTGAAAGGCAATGTTGAAGGACAAAAACTCGGGGAGACAAGAGCCGGCTCAGGCTCCCAGGGACTGGCCAGCAGGAGATCCTGGTCACAACACAGAGGTCTGAGCTTGGCTGTGGGTCTGTAACTGCCTCGGGCTCCATGAGCATGAAGGAGGGCTGTGGCAGATCACCCGGGCCTTCAGCGTTCCTGGAGGGCTCACCTGCCCCCAAAGCACTGGATTTCCCTCAGGAAGGGATGACTTCAGCCTTTGGGTGACGGACGGGTCTGATGGAAGCTTGCAGAGCATGGGATGTGCCTGCTGCCCCAGCTACCCACCCCCACCCCTCCAGCACCACCCAGCAGTGCCTTTTCCCAACATTTTCTTCTGTTTCACGCTCCTGAGCTTTACAGTCTCTCCTACAGTCTCCTCTACAGTCTCCCGTTCTCTCTCCCTGCTGCTGCAAGCAGGACAAGAGGACATTCCTATAGCTGAGAGCCTGAGCGCAGCCACCCCCTGGGAGGGGTCCCTGGTGGATCCCACTGTCCCTGCTCTGCCCCACACTGTGAGGACCGGCCACCAGCCCCGTCCTGAGCACTCCTCCATAAGGATCCTGTCCCTCAGCTCTCGGCCAGCTCAGACACACAGGCTTCCTGCAGCTCCATCCCTGTTCCCAAAGGCTGGGATGGGAAAGGACTTCTTAACCCTTTCCTTTCCCGGCCTCTGGCAGAACTCCTCTTTGATCTCTGGGGTATTACTGCTGTATCTCTGTCGTTCTGCGGGAGGGAAAGGAGCTGTCCTTCGGCCTCAGAGCACAGGTGAAGGAACGGCTCTGATGTACACATGGTGGAAGTACACCGTGTCACACTCCCAGGGAAACCAGGGCACTTCCTTACTCTGTCCCCAGGGAGCACAGCTGAGCAGAGTGCAGTGACCGTGCAGCCACGTGCCACTTCCCATGCCTCTGGAGCAGCAGCTCTCAAACCAAAGCAGGACACGAGAGCTGCAGCACACCATGAATAATCACCCTGGGGGTGTTTTCCCAACACAGACCCTCGCCCTGACCCCTTTGAAGCATCAGCTCACCGTTAATGTAGAGCAGCGAGGTGGAGCAAACTGTGTGAGCCCCAGGGCAGTTCTCCAGGGATAGGGAGAGCTATCAGAGGGTGGAAAGGACCTGCGGGATCCCCAGGTTCATCCATAGCCAATGGCACACCAAGGACACGTCTTCAAGCTTCTCCTTTACAACAAACATCTTGTGTCACCCTTGGCCAATGGTGAACTTGCATTCTGTTGGATCATCTAGTTTGATCTCTTGCAGGACGTGGAATTACAGCATGCGAGCAGCTCCTCCTGGCGAGCCCCGCAGCTCGTGTTTGACTGAAGCACAGATCGCCCATCTGTCCCTCACTCTCAGTCCTTTTCGCTGCAGCATCACACTGGGAGCTGCTACAGGGGATGCCTCTAAATCCCTCAGATCCTGTTCTAGAGATGCTGCCCACCCTACAAGCACTGCCCGCGTTCTGTGTTCCGCCATACATCCCCCTGCACTGAATCCTATTCATCCCGTGCTGTTGGAAGGGATGCCAGCTGCAGCGCAGCGGCTCCGTCCCTGCAGTCACTGTCTGTGCCACCGATCCCTCTGCAATCCCTGGCCTTCACCAACAACAATCATCGCTTCTTTTCAAACTGGTGTTAAAATGGCACAGTGGTGGAGCAGCGCTGTCCCAAAGGGCCATTCCCGGCCTCCTGGATTCCATCTCCTGCTGCCATGGGCGAGCGTTTCCCTGCACCCAACACGGATCAGGAGCTCAGTGCCCCTCTCAGGGGAGCTGTCCTCTCAAAGGATGCCACCGAGTTTCACAGAAGTCACAAACGCCTTTTTGGCCGTCATCGGTTATGTTCCTAAGGGAAGCGAGTGTTTCAGTTTGCCTGGAGCCATCTGCACCATTGCAGGCTAACCGCCTGTTACGTAGGTTGGTCCTTTTGGCTGCCATGTGGGCTGCTGCCCTGCTTCAGCCCTGCATGGGAAGATGGGGAGTCCTCAGCACGGGAGAGATGTGGATCTGTTGGAGCACATCCAGAGAAGGGCCCCAAAAATGCTCCCAGGGATGGAGCACCTTCCTTCAAGGACAGGCGGAGAGCTGGGGCTGTGCAGATGGAGGGGAGAAGGCAGAGGGGAGAGCTGAGAGCGGCCCCTTCCGAAGAATGGGCTCCATGCCCTTAAAACCAGCACAGTGGTTCCTCCACATCCCAGCATCCCGGGATGCGATGGAACAGAAGTAAGACGACTGTAAGACAGCGGGTGCAGGCTGCTGCTGGTTCTTACTGGTTGCTGGGCTGTGCTGTTTCACTGGAGCGAGGCTCGAGCCTCTGAATGTGGCACCAGGTTTGGAAGGAGGTCAGAGATGGGGGTGGGGGGAATAGAGAAGGGGACACCACCCAGAGTGGAGCTGCTGGATCCCCTGCTGCTGGGCGCTCAGGGCCGGAGCCTGCAGGAAGGCTCAGCTGAGCTGCTGATGGCAGAGCTCAGCCCCGGGGTGGTAATGCTGTCAGGGACCCGGGACAAATCAGCAGGTCAGGGCTTTTAGACGCAGGCTGATTTCTTTCAGAGCTGCTTTGGAGCACCGCTTAGGGGCTGGCGCTGATTAAAATTGCGAGGAGGTGGGAGCCATTGCATCACAGGGTAAAGCGGGAGTCCATGCGTTACAGCCTGCTCTGCAGGCACATTGAAACACGCCCGAGAGGCTTTGCCATTTTCACGCTGGCCTGGCTTAGGACGCTTTTGGGATGCCTTTGTGTCCCGGTACTGAGTCTGAGACCCCTTCTCGTTGCCACGAGTGATCGAGGCATCCTTCAGAGATTCCTCCTTCACTGCTGTCAGCCCCAGGGCTGGTCCTTGGCACGGCGTCGCGCATCTTCCGTGTGCCCGGTAAGCCACCGCGCTCGGGCAGCCCCTGACCCCTCCTGCTCGAGCTGGGTAAGGAGCGACAAAACCAGCAAGTCCAGTTCCCTTTAGCTTTACTTTTGCAGGGAGGGGCCGCTGCTCTTCCCTGAGGCTTCTGTCCGCCTGGCGCTTCTGCGAAGCGCGGCCCCGCTGAGAGCTACAGGCGCAGCGCAGCGCGGTGACCGCGGGGCAGCAGCAGCGGGGGGAGCTCCTGGAGCGGCCCGCACGGGCACGGCAGGGGAGGGGAGAGGAGAGGAGGGGAGGGGAACCGTGCGGGCGGCGCGGCACGGAGCCGGTTTAAGCCGCCGGGTTCGCCGCCCACGAGGATTCTCGTGCTCTGCCCGCTGTGTCGGCTGTCGGAGCGCGGAGCGGGCTGTCCCCGTGCTGGCAGAGCCGCCTGCCGGCACAGCGAGGCGCGGCACGGGGCTCCTGGCCCCGGTACCGGTACGCGCAGCCCCGCCGCTGCCGTGGAGCTGCGTCCCGGGGCACGGCAGCCAGAACTCCCCCAGCAATCCAGCGCTTCCGCGGGTCGGGTGGACGGGAACGCGAGCCTGACCTGGGTCTGCAAAACGGCCGCGTCCGTTCCGCAGCAATGCCGAGCTTTGTTTGAGCAACAGTGCAGAACGGCAGCCTTCAGAATGAGCACGATCCCCACGCTCCTGGGGGAGAACCGCACCTTCTCTTTGGAGATATACACAGCTGCTGAGCTTCTCGGGTTTGCGGAGCTGATGTTCTGTGGAAAGCAGAGCTTTTAGTGCTCCAGAAATAAATCCGCATCTCGTCGCTGCTTTTCCCCCCAAAGTTCTGTTCCGCTTTCTGCGCTAAAGCGACCTGCAGACGTTGCAGTGGGACAGGCCTGGTCTCTGCTCCCGCCCAGATCTCCTCTTCCTGCTGCCCGTCCCTCTCCCACCCGCACAGCGCAGCCCCCCCCTCATTCTGCAGCACGGGGCTCTGCTGGGGATTCACCTCGTGATGCTCTGGGGGAGGTGAGATGACGTCGGAAAGGGAGCTGGAAGAGCAGCAAGCAGGCCCGGGAGGCTCAGGTGCCATCTCCAAGGAGCAGGGCAAGGAGTGAGAGGGCAGGCGACTGCCAGCCAGGCCCTGGTGCTGTTTTGATTTGTGCAGAGTGGAGCAAAAAAAGGGTGAGACGAGCGCGAAGCGGCCGCATGGCACAGGGCAGACATCCGAGCTTCTTTGCTGTGCTTGCTTGGAAGAAATGGGAGGTTAAGGGCACGGGGGAAAAGCAGGAGCTCCATTTAACAACTGCTTCTCAGCTGAGCCCTCAGCTGCCTTCTGGTTTAACACAGGGGTCTCTGTGCAGAGGCCTCCCCGTTACCTTCAGGGCAGGGGGATGCTGGAGGCAGTCTCACGTGGCCCTGCTTTGCTGTTCTGGCTTTCCTACTGGCACGGGCACAGGTGGCCACACAAAGGAACCAAATCCGTGCTCTGCCCCGGGCTGAGCAAACCGAGTGGTCTCCACCGCTCTCCACGCGCCGTCCCTCTGCTGTTCGTCCCCTTCGGCCCAACTGCACATAGTCATTGCCAGCTTCTGTTTGAGCCCCTTCCCCGGAGCTGCAGTGCCCCACACGCAGGTGGCACGCACCAGAAGGGCCCCTGCGTCCCTGCAGCAGCACAGAAAGCAGAGGGCACTGCCCACGGGGCCACCAGAGCGGTGGTGACATCGGCTGTGCACCAGCTCCTTCCTCCCCCCCAATGTCTGCAGTGGAGAGCACCAAAACCTGCGGGTTTTAACGGGCTGAATCACACCAGAATACGTATATTACATATAAAGAAAGAATGGCACGACCTCGTGATGCTGCATTTCTGTCGGTTCATTTGCACACACCACCAGCTGCACTAACAATGTATTGGGTCCAGATGTTGGCAGCAGCCGTCAGCTCAGCTTCATCCCTGGAGGTGCCCGGGGCTGTGGGTGGCCCTGAGCTGGGAGCACCCATCACGAGGCAGGGCTGGGGGCTGGGGGCTGGGGGGTCCCCTCTGAGCCGAACCATTCTGGGGCTCTATGATAAGAGCGCTGATGTAATTATCTCGGAGTAAGCTTTTGTGCAAAGAAAGCCCAAGATCTGCTGAAAGGATACGGGGTATGTGGAAAAAGAGCGCGCTCGCCTTGTATAATTCAGATGTCACTTCACACTGTTCGGATGGTCAGGAACGTGAAGGCTGCGTGCTGTGATTCTGCAGTGCAGGATTAGCCTCGTGGTGGACCCGAGAGCTGCACTGTGCAGGGATGCTGTGAGCAGAGGGCAGAGCCCGTCCCATGGGTCCTGTAGGACCCAGCACCGCGATGCCTCACCTCCTGACACCAGGTTCCTTATCAAACACTGAGCTGCTCTCACTGTTCTCTTTTCCCGTGTTTATTTTGCAGTGGTGCATCCAAAAAAGAAGAGGCAGTATCAGCGGGTGTTCTTTATTGCAAACAGAATGCTACTCGTAGAACGTCACGAGTGCTTCGTATCTGATTTAAGCAGGCAAAACACCTTGTTCCCTGACTTCAGATCTGCCTTTCCAGTCTGCTTCTCATACAGGAAAACGTTTGTTGCGAACAATAAAAGGAAAGTACCGCTTTCCTGCTAATAGCTGTGACACCAAACCCCTGCCCTTAGCATAATGCTCCCTATTCTCTCCCTTGGCAGAAGGGCAGCCCAAGCGAACCATTCCCAAGAAGAGACGGGAAAAAATCCCCTCAAAAACAAGAAGAAAATTTCCCAAACAATGGAACATCCATGCTATGTCTGGTGCCAAGCTCTGTGCTCTGCTTCCCCCTGCCTGCATGCCAGGAGGGGAGGGGAGGACCCAAAAGACACAGATCCTTCTCCCCAGGGCAGACTATCTACCCATCTATCCATCTACCCACTGTCTGTCTATCTGTCTGTCTGTCTGTCTATCTATCTATCTATCTATCTATCTATCTATCTATCTGTCTATCTATCTATCTATCTATCTATCTATCTATCTATCTATCTATCTATCTATCTATCTTTCTATCTATCTATCTATCCATCCATCCATCTACCCACCTGTCTGTCTGTCTGTCTATCTATCTATCCATCTATCTATCTATTAGTCTATCAGTCTATCTATCCATCTACCCATCTATCTGTCTGTCCATCTATCTATCCATCTGTCTATCCATCTGTCTGTCTATCCATCTGTCCACCTGTCCATCTCTATCTATCCATCTATCCATGTCTATCTATCTAGCCATCTCCCAGTCTATCTGTCTACCTGCCCATCTGTCCATCTACCTATCTATCCTCCTGCCTGCTGTCGGACCAGATACACACACCATGAATTAATGGGTGCATAAGGGCCTGATGTTAGCAGAGGTGGTGGAGAGGCATTGGGATAATCTAATTAATTAGGGTGAGGTGGGAATTCAGAGCATTCCAGGAATCCAAGGTGTTCCCTCTGGGCGAGGGATTTGTCAGCGGGGTTGTTACCGAAGGCTGTGTCCAAAGGGGAACACAACTCTGTGTTACGCAGGCAAAGAGGAGCCCAGCCAAGGGCTGCCTAATTTCTAGATTCTAGGTAACCCCGTGGTCAAAATGTAGCTGCATAGAGGTTTAATCCAGACAGGCCTGAATAACGCTGGGACTGACGTGTGCCAGGATCCCACCGGAGAAGAGCCAAGAGGGCTGTGCCCTGCAGGTCCTCCCGGTGCCAGCGAGGCTGCTGCTGTGTGACAGCGGGTGGCAGTGGCAGAGCTCTCTTTAGAGGACGGTGTAATTCCTGGGTCATCCTTCACCTCCCAAAACACGTCTCCTCTCTCATCCTTTAACAGCTGAATTCAGCTAATGCATCAAATTCATAACGTGTTTGAGAAGTTTTCTCCCTGTCTTGGGCAACGAGCTGATGTAACAGCAGGAGCAGCGCTCAGTTAATGAGCTGGCCCAGTATCTGATCAAGCCCCTGCAGTGCAGAGGCAAATTCTCTGTTGCTCAGAGGCTCTGGTCAGGCAGTTGGGCACAGCCCTCCCAGCAGTTCTGGCCAGTCACGCTGGTGCCTGCTTGCCCTGCTGGTTTTATGACCTGCTCCCACCATTGCATGTCCTCAGTTGAACCACGATGTTTCCTAGGCATCCTCTTCGGGATGGCTTGGGAAGCAGCAGCAGCACTGAGTGCACTGCGATGCGGTTTTAGGGTTGAGCTGTCAGAGGGCAGCAGCACCTGGCAGTTCCTGAGGCCTAATTACAGAGCACAGCGTCCTCTGCTGCTGTCGGCCTGCCCCAGAGACAGCTGTGCTGCCTGCTCTGTGATGAAGCAGTGTTGTGATAATAGCTTGCAAATATCCTATCCCTGGAAGCAATTATCAGCTTGTTTTAAAGGCTGAGCTAGCGCTGGAGACGTGTTTATTCTCCAAGCAAACGCTCTGTCTTTCAGCTATCAAATTTCTCCTTACTATTTCGAAGCCAGTGTTGTGCAGTTGTGAATGCAAGCTGCTACAGAAAACACCCCCATCTGTTAATGAACTGACAAAAGAGGAGTTAAGGGAGCGGTTTCGGAAGCAGAACGTTAGTGCTGGGAAATCACCTCGATTCCAAATTCAATTAGAAGCACCAGATGTTGCTAGAAAGTCCCGAAGCCACAGGAGCTCTCTGCTCCCCTCGCTGCCTCCTGCTCGCCCGCAGCCCGGAGCTCCCTGTCCCCTATGGACACTGGTGGCAGTGGGCTGGGCACGCTGGCCTCCCTCCCCTGGAGCCTTCTGGCTCCAGAAGCCGTAGTGCTGCACACCTGAATCCAACAAGGGCTGCGCTGCCGAGGGCCGAATCTCACTTTGCTGTTATTTGTCAGCCGGGGCCCTAATGATGCTGAGGGCTCCCGTGGTGGCAGACACCGGTGCAGGCAGGAGCTGGCAGGGGCTGGGGCTGGGGCTGAGCCAAACTCAGGGGATGTTGTTCCTGCCTGAAGGTGAGGAGCCGCACCGGGTGAGTTATCGGTGTTTGTTTGCCAGGCTGAGCTGTTTCCTCTTCATTTCCCGGGGAAGGATGGTGGCAAGTTCCTTCTTCCTGCAAACTGCAAGTGGCGTGTCACACATCTTGAGCTCAAGGCCACCTGCACAAGTCACACCTGATTAATGCCAAGTAATGATGCCAACAATTGGCATCCCATCGCACGACAAAAGGGCCGTGTAGGAATCTACAAACAGCTCTCGCAAGATTAAAGTCGACGGGAATTTTTCCCACTAAATTCAATGGCAGGGGGATCAGTTCTGTCCGAATAAAATGGAATCTCCAGCCTGGAAGGCAGCAGGGCTGGCACAGCACGAGCTCACGGAGCTGCTCCTATGCCCCGTGCTCCCCATGTGCCTCACGCCCATTCTTGGGTCTCAGTTTCCTTCCAGCTCTGGGCAACGTGCGCACGTAGGGGCTATAGCTGCAAACACGAGGGGGTGTCTCTTAATAACGGCAGTGCAGATGAGGACAATCCTTTATCTCACGTGTTGCTCTCGAGCACAGTAAGCAAGCATTTCGTGCTCAGTTGGTTATTAAGTTCAGCCAGGAAAAGCAGATTGGTTTCAGAGCGGTGTGTATTCCGAGCTGCCTCGTTTTGCTGAGGGCGCGACGAGGCCTCGGCTTTATAGGGAAGGGTGAACACAGTCCGGATCTAAAAGGGAAAACGGCACAGCTGCTCTGCTGTGAGCATACTGGGTGCGGGGGGAGCACCAGCTGCTGTGGGAGCCCCATCCCTGGGGGTGCCTGAGGCCATGGGTGGGCCCTGCACACCCACTGTGCTGGGGGGCACCCAGCCCATGGCAGGGGTGGGGGCTGCGAGGGCAGTGGGAGCAGACCACGCTGCGGTGCTGTGATGGACACAATCTGACTCTGTCTTCTCGCATGGACCATGTTTTCTTTCAGGACTTGTGCAGCGTATGGCAGGGGAGCTCCTGTCACTTGCAGAACGTGGGTCCCAAGGGGGGGTGGGTGCACAGGTCCTGGTGGTGCTCGCAGGAACTGCTCGTGGCAGCGCTGCTGCTGGGATTTATATAAACGCAGAGCACAAAAGAAACTTTGTCGTGTAATAGCGATACGCTGTGTCACGGGGAGAGACAATGTTACCAGGCTTTGGAACGGGAGCTGAGCTTCGGGGCTGTCTCCGTGCTTTGGATGAGTGTAATAACTGGGTGTATATTCGCAAAGTCAAGCAACAAAGTCCAACTGCTGCTTCTGGCTCCTCCAGCAAGCCATCCCCTCCTGCTCACTTGCTCTTCTCCAGCAATTTTCACCCCAAGGCCCCATTTCCCCAAGGGATCCTCTCGTCTGTTGCCCCTTCTCTCTCATTTTAATGGGGTACTTTCACGCCCTAAATCTGCAAAGTGTGTGAAAGAGCAGACAGAGCAAGCACTCCACGCTTTTGTCTTGGTTTGCCTTCGCCTGGTGCAGTAATTGGCTAATTCCCACAACTTTTTTTTTTTTTTTTTTTTTTTTTTTTTTTAAAACAGAAATGCTTAAAATATGAGAAACTGAAATGACAGTCCAGCATCCTTCAGGTGCCCATTTCAAACCCCACTGATATTTCCCTGGCCCCTTCCCCGGAGCCATGCTCCGAGTGTTTGCCCCTTCCTTGCGGGCTGCCACCCCTTCATCCTCAAGCCTCAGACATCAGCTTTATGGCTCAGTGCTGCGTGCCAGATCTGGGTGGTACAAGGACCACACGTGGGGTAGGTTTCCTCTTGGACACTTACACTCATTTCCTGGATAAGGTGCTTGTTTGCCTGCCCTGTGCTCACTGTGTTGGCTACAGCCCATCAGCTCCCTCCTTCTGGTCTCCTTCCCAGCCCATGTGCTTTCAACTCTTCTGCTCCAACCCTGCCTCTCCACGCCAGCAATGTGGAGTATCTCAAGTGGGCTGCTGAGGTTAGTGTAGGAAAACCGGGTGATTTGTAATGGAGCCAGGTAGTTGGGCAAACCCAGAGGTGCTACACTGAATTTTGCCTGTCATAAGCTCTTCAGGACAACAGGTGAGCAGGTTTTTAAGGCAACAGCTATACAGTCAGTCCTTCAAAATGAAGTGACATCTTGAAACATATTACAAAGACGATCAGCACCCCTACAGATAGGAAAGATGCACAGAATAAGTCTCAGATAAGATGGAAAAGACAGCACAGAGTGCATCTCTTCTGCAAACAGGTCCCTCTGAATGGTTTTACAGAGTGAAATAAAACGGTCACACAAATGAAATAGAAGCAAATAGGATGTGAGGAGGAGGAGAAAAAGTGGTATGGGCTGAAAGAGAGCGAGCTCTGTACTCAAAGAACAATAAGCACAGGAGAAAATACAGAGGTGAAGTGCAGGAGTAGGAGAGGGAGGACTGCATGAGGTAGTGCTGCTGTACTGCCACTACCTTTCTGTTCTAAGAAAGAAGATAGCACGTCAAAATGACATCCTGGCTCTTGTTTGTCCTGCCTGCTTACCTGGGGAGAGCAAACATAGCCTGGGAGCACCAAGGAACAGGATTACTACATCTACGGCATCGTCGTTTCTAATGGAAGTAGCCATGCTGTTATGACATCCAGCCGTGACACACAACCACAGCATTCTTCATGCGCCCTGTAGAACAAAGCTTCCTTCAATTGCACACATGCAGTGTCTGCTTGCTGCCTTTGGTAGAGGTGAAATTCAACGCCATGCATACTTTATGTGGAATGATACCCTGCCCATGCTCTCATTTCAGAGGAGGCATGCTCTTGCCCTCCCCTGACACTTCTTTGGGATTGCAGCTGGAAGATGTGCCACTTGGACTTCCCTTTGTTTCCCTTATGAACTAGATGCTAGTGACAGATGCTGGACTGGCGGCCCCATGGAAACAGATACTCCAGGCCACCAGTCTGCACAAGAGGTGGCAGTTCAAGTGTCTGGCTTCTGCATGGCACCTATCACCTGGCTTCTGGACCACACAGGTTAACCAGCAGCTGCCAAATAGCACTACAGAGGCTTTTCTTCTGAGCTGGGGTGGTAACTCCCCTGGTTAATATCAAGGGAGCACAGCCAAAGCTGATACAAGATTTCAGTTCTTCATTTCAGGTTTTGTCCCCTTTCCTTTCCCTTCCTTTCCCTTCCTTTCCCTTCCTTTCCCTTCCTTTCCCTTCCTTTCCCTTCCTTTCCCTTCCTTTCCCTTCCCTTCCCTTCCCTTCCCTTCCCTTCC